>NC_074667.1:70490507-70533007 GCF_029448725.1 Salvelinus fontinalis
GATCTGTCTGCAGATTTTCGTGGAAATATTCAGTCAAACATATTTCTCAAATAACGGAGCCTGTGTCTTCAAATATGCTTTTTTTACAGCATGATAAAAGCCGAGCTGGTTCATTACATTTACATTACATTTTAGTCACTTAGCAGACGCTCTTATCCAGAGCGACTTACAGTAGAGTGCATACATTTTATTACATACTGAGACAAGGATATCCCTACCGGCCAAACCCTCCCTAACCCAGACGACGCTATGCCAATTGTACGTCGCCCCACGGACCTCCCGGTTGCGGCCGGCTGCGACAGAGCCTGGGCGCGAACCCAGCCCATCCTGGGCGCGAACCCAGAGACTCTGGTGGCGCAGCTAGCACTGCGATGCAGTGCCCTAGACCACTGCCCTAGACCACTGCCCTAGACCACTGCCCTAGACCACTGCCCTAGACCACTGCCCTAGACCACTGCCCTAGACCACTGCCCTAGACCACTGCGCCACCCGGGAGGCTATGAAGCAACTCTTTTCCAGTGTTGGCACATACTGTACTTATACATTTTGTCCACCTTACATCACACCCATAGTAACTCCTCTTAATGGCTCCTCCCCTCTGGCATTTAGCCACCGTTATCTTATTGCCTTGCACTAAGTTTAGTTTGGTTTCATATTAGGGCATGGAAACTGTAGAGTCACACCATTAGTTCAAAAATGCAGACATGCACTCGCCTTAAGACAGGTTCATGATTGTAGGACCGTAGTAACAGTCCTTGGCACTTTACAGAAATAACAAGACATGTCATCCTGCTAACTCCTCTGAAAGGAACACCCATGTTCTGGAAAAGACCCAAGAGGTGTAACCATAGCAACAGTGCGTATCAGGCGATAGCACAGTTACAGGAATAACCAGTCGTGTCCAACCCCCAGACAGGTGCATGTCTAAAATGGTGTCTAATGACCCAGAATACATATAGAGAGCACTAGTTTTGCTGGCTCCTTCTGAAATAAATAATTGCCACATATGTTCTGGAAAATTCTCAATATATCCCTCCTCTGGGGCTAAAAATCCACACACCTCAAAATTCAACCCGGGTACAAGTGAGAAGGGTAGCACCTCACCCCCCCCCCCCCCCCCCCCCCCTCTTTCCTATCCGTACAGAGGAGGCAGGACCAAACATATCCCCTCATAGAGCTAGACAGAAGTATAAGATCCCTCCTCAAGCCAAGCATCCTTCAACATACAGTGTAAAAGCATACGCATGCATTTCTTACCATTGGCGTCTGTTCTATGATTACACCATACACCTTCTTATTTCCATATCTCATCACACCTCCACTTTCTCCTTCTGGTTCCTAAGAGAGTGAAAGCACAAGACTTGGAAAGCAACGAAAAACACAAAGCATAACAGTATTAACTTCTTATGGCTGCAGCCCGGCGTCGGTACACTTACGACAACAGCCACTTCAAGTGCAGGGCGCGAAATTCAAAAGATATTTTTTTTAAATATTTAACTTTCACACATTAACAATGTGGTAAGCAACTCCCACTCTCTCTTCACCTGAATCTATGCCTCCAGGATACTTTTCTGCTGGATTCCACAAAAAATAAAGGCCCTAAAAAGCCTCCTCATGCTTTCACCCAGTCTTCTCCTTTCCTGGCCCTAAGTTTTGACCTTGTTATCCAAGCCACTTATCCAATATTGTAAGACCTTGTTATCCAAGCCACTCAATACTGCCCCCCTGTCCAAAATAAGTTAAGCAATAAAACAGCTAACCCAACAATTATGTTAATACCCAACCCATCTGCATGTATGTCTACAGTGGAATCTAGTCTCTTCCTCTTTTTCTTTAGCTCTGCTTCCGCTGTCATGGTGTCTCCAAGCTCACCCATTGTGCAGCTGGACCTTAATTCTCCTTAGAACTATGCACCCACAGAGAAGAGACATGACGATATTTACCGCTCTAGGTGCAGTAAGGAGTACTGTGTGTGGACCAGACCAACGCTGTCCCAGCACCCACCGCCTGGTATCTCTTGATGTACACTCAATCTCCAGAATTCAGCCCATGGCCTTGATTATCTCTGCCCCCTACAAATTGACTAAACAAGAAAAGAGAGATAAAAAAATATATATATATATAACTGCACATCAGCCATGGATGCGACCAACATTAAAAGTCTGAATATATTGTAAAACAAAAGAGAACAAAAAACCTCATAATTACTCCGAGCTATCATGCAGTGAGTACTCTGTTGGAGGACACATAGAAATAATGTTTGTGGAGCCTCCCCCAGCCTAATAAATTTGAGCAGAGCCCTCATCGTTCGAAAGCAAATCTCTTTGTATCCGAATCAAAACTACAACATAATAGAAATGATCCAACCCAAATTCAGAATGACAGTCCTTAGTGCTTTCTAAGTTAGTTAGTCTAAGTTACTTAGTGCTTACTAAGTTAGTTAGTCTTAGTTACTTTGAGACGATGACCCGAAGTCCTGCTTCTCAACTTGGCACACAGCATCCCGGATAGAATGTATATTTGTAAACAGAACCTTTTATTATCGTTAATAACTCTTCTCAATTCAACCTCCCTAAGTCCCTGTTTTCCTGTCGCAAGTGGCCTATTAATGAAAGATCAGTATTACAATCCATCCTTAGTCTAAACTGTTTGTAGTGTATAGACCCCATTTCCCCTCTTTCTCCCGGCACATATCATTCCAGCGTGTCTATTTCAGATATTGTTCACAGGTCAACTTCCCAAAGGACACAGATAGAAGTGTTAAAATTCACTGTTACGATGCGTGCATTTGTCTCTTCAGCTGTTTAGGTAGGGTTTTGCGGTTCACACACACTGTTTGTGGTTAAAATATCCTTACCATGCATCAAGACACGATCTGACATCACCCTCCATGACATCACCTTCCACTCCCTTATTCTACTGGCGACTTCTCGGACGATGTCAACAGTGTGCGCAACTGGTTAACTTCTTATGGCTGCAAGGGGCAGTATTGAGTAGCCAGTTAAATCGTGCCCATTTCAAACGGCCTCGTACTCAATTCTTGCTCGTACAATATGCATATTATTATTACTATTGGATAGAAAACACTCTCTAGTTTCTAAAACCGTTTGGATTATTTCTCTGAGTGAAACAGAACTCCTTCTGCAGCACATTTCCTGACCAGGAAGTGGAATGTCAGAAATCGATGCTCTGTTCAACTTCATGCCTATACATGGGCAATGAACGTAAGAGTCTACGTACACTTCATACACCTTCCCCTGGTTGTCAAGAGGCGGTGAGAGAAGACATTTCGTGTCTATCTTGGTCTGAGGTGGAATTAAAGCTCTTTGTATGACGTGACCGTCCATTTCCTGTTTCTGGAGCGCGCGAAAGAGGACATGGATATGCCTTCTGTTTAGCTGTCGTTATGGACGACTAACATCTCCGGTTTAGATTTTATTTGATACATGTGACCATATCATCGTAAAGTATGTTTTTTCAATATAGTTTAATCAGATTATTGAAATTTTTTCGGGAGTTTTGCCGTGTTCCGTTCTCTGACTTTGTTGACGTTGGAGAGATCCGTGCCACTTGGCAAGTGCCCATGCTAAGTCAAGAGGGAAATTTGCCGTTCCAGAGCCAAACAACGACTGTTCTGGACAAAGGACACCTTGTCCAACATTCTGACGGAAGATCACCAAAAGTAAGAAACATTTTATGATGATATTTCTAATATCTGTCGTGCATGTGAACTGGTCGTCGGCGCCCAAGTGTTTCTGGCTATTGTGGCTACGCTAATATAACGCTATATTGTGTTTTCGCTGTAAAACACTTGATAAATCGGAAATATTGTCTGGAATCACAAGATGCCTGTCTTTCAATTGCTGTACACTATGTATTTTTAAGAAATGTTTTATGATGAGTATTTAGGTATTTGGCGTTGGTGTCTGTAATTTTTCTGTCTGCTTTCGGTGCAATTTCTGACTGTAGCTGCAATGTAAACTATGATTTATACCTGAAATATGTACATTTTTTGAAAAAAAACATATGCTATACAATAAATATGTTATCAGACTGTCATCTGATGAGGTTGTTTCTTGGTTAGTGGCTATTTATATCTTTATTTGGCCAAATTTGTGATAGCTACTGATGGAGTCAAAAACTGATGGAGTAATAAAAGTGGAGTCTTTTGCTAACGTGGTTAGCTATTAGATTTACATATTTTGTCTTCCCTGTAAAACTTTTAAAAAATCGGACATGTTGGCTGGATTCACGAGATGTGTACCTTTCATATGCTGTATTGGACTTGTTAATGTGTGAAAGTTAAATTTTTAAAAAATATATATTTTGAATTTCACGCCCTGCACTTGAAGTGGCTGTTGTCATAAATGTACCGACGTCGGGCTCGCACGCCAAACAGGTTAACTTCTCTCAGCTACGGATCCCTTTTACGGGATCACTTTCCTACACAACCGCTAGAATTGCAGGGCGCCAAATGCAAAAATATTACAAAAAATATTTATAATCATGCAATCACAAGTGAAATATAACAAAACACAGCTTAGCTTGTTGTTAATCTACCTATCGTGTCAGATTTTGAAAATATACTTTACAGCGAAAGAAATCCAAGCTTTTGTGAGTGTAGCTTTCAATGCTACAACAAGCTAGCCTTATATTAGCTTGGTTAGCTTGGTCACGAAAGTCAGAAAAGCAATGAAATTAATCGCTTACCTTTGATAGTTTTCAGATGTTTCCACTCACGAGACTCCCAGTTAGACAACAAATGTTATTTTTGTTTGATAAATACTACTTTTATCACAAAAAAAACGCCATTTGGGTTGCGCATTATGCTCAAAAAATCAAAGCCGTGTTCCGTTCGACAAATTCCAAAAAGTATCCAGAATGGTCGTAGAAACATGTTTTTTATAATCAAATCTCAGGTTGTCTTTAACAAACATAATCGATAATATTTCAACCGGACCATTACCTATTCAGGAAGAGACAAACGGTGAGCTCCTTTCGCGTGCGCAGGAACTATTCGGAGAACACTTGACTAGTTTTGAAAAAACTCGTTAATTTTTCAAAATAAAAGCCTGAAACTATGTCTAAAGCTTGGTCACAGCCTGAGGAAGCCGTTGGAAAAGGAATCTGGTTGATTCTCCTTTAAATGGATGTTAGACGGACCAAGAAACAGTTTTTTTTAATGAATATCACTTCCGAGTAACATTCTCAGGCTTTCGCTTGCAGAATAAGTATTGTTATACTCACAGACAATATTTTGACAGTTTTGGAAATTTTGGAGTGTTTTCTATCCTAATCTGTAAATTGCATGCATATTCTACGATCTGGGCCAGAGAAAATGTCCGTTTACTTTGGGTACATTATTTTAAAAAAATAAAAAAATCTGAGCTAAGAGGTTTTAACTGAAGTCAGGTGCAGGAAAGCAGGGATGAGTGAACAGGCACACTTTACAAACCATTCAAAGTAACTGTCATCCCCTAGTAACATATATTTTCCCTTCTATATGCAGATTGAATAATGGTAAATTTAGCCAAAGACCCCCAGTGTACTGGTACTTTTCCCTTAGAACACATTATTCAAAAATAACGTGTTAAAAAAACAAAAACAATTTGAATAATTCATCAACTAAGAATTACAACTCTTTATAACTTCCAAAAAAAAAATATTATTTCAAAGTACTGGTACACTTTAAATAGAGACTGGTGTTTCTCGGTCATTTTATAACTAAATCCAACCTTTTCCTGTCATTTTCAGTGAGATTGATCAGGCCTCACTGAAAAGTCAGTATACAGGACATTCGACAACATTCAAATATTTTCTCTCCCTGTCCATTCCTTGACCTTCCCGAAACCATGTCAATACCTTTCAAAACATTTCCAACCGTCTGTATACCCAATTTATAACTGAATTGAATAACAAACATCCAAAATAAATCCCACACTCCACACCGCTATCGCATCAATTGTGTGCGTGTGTGTGTGTATGAGGTAAACCAATTGGCAAAAACAAACAAAAATGGCCTTTCCATGCTTTATTTACCATGTACTACCCTTAGCAACAATTCACACCCATATGGTATTATATGATTGGTCTCTCTCTTCCATATTCATGTACACATTTCCTGGTATCGTTAATAGACTAATGTCCAATCAACACATGTAATAGCTGTTTCACCTTAGATTGTTCCTGTTAACCATTCTAAATGTAATACTTTCTCCTGTTGCAAATGTAGTCAATTTCTCAGTTGAAGAAATTGGTGATATTTGATCCTAGGCATTAAATAAAAAAGTTGTTTGAGATGTGGTCACCTATGTCTCTCGTAATTAACATACACACTGTATTGGACTTCCATCAGTCCTGGAAACAAGATTTCTATTCAAGACACATCAGATAATACATTTTACCATTAAGTGTATTCGACCCCATTTAAAATAAACAATCCCAGAGTCCCTTTCCAGTAATCCTATCAGTTTAACCTGTTGCATTAGTTCAGTAAAATACAAAACTGTTGTTTAACAAATGTAGAACCTTCAAAATGTTGGTGCTGTCTAATCAGCTTGATAGTCAATACTTATTTAATTATGCTTGTATTACTGGCCACTGTTCCACATCATAGAAACATATTATAATTACTAGCATACATTAACTTCCCGCTCAAATTCACTGGTGTTACCTAAAACTATAAAACCAAGCATAGGTAATGTTTCACATACCTCTTCTGCTTTCAACCGCAGCTAATCTTTCTTTTACAATCTCAAGGCTCAATCCCTCTACTCATCCTATAACCTCGTATTGAATCTCAGCTTTTCAAATTACTAAAATAATGCATCATTAGAGTGTTATAAAAAGACACTAATAATATATTACCATTCACATACTGTCAACACTCATTACGTTTACATCAACCCTCCTTATCAAAATAACTATATTTGTATCACTAACCACTGCTACACACTCATTAAAACATCCATAGCTATAATTCAGCCAGTAGTACTTTACCACAGCTATAATTCAGCCAGTCGTACTTTACCACAGCTATACTTCAGCCAGTAGTACTTTACCACAGCTATAATTCAGCCAGTAGTACTTTACCACAGCTATAATTCAGCCAGTAGTACTTTACCACAGCTATACTTCAGCCAGTAGTACTTTACCACAGCTATACTTCAGCCAGTAGTACTTTACCACAGCTATACTTCAGCCAGTAGTACTTTACCACAGCTATAATTCAGCCAGTAGTACTTTACCACAGCTATAATTCAGCCAGTAGTACTTTACCACAGCTATAATTCAGCCAGTAGTACTTTACCACAGCTATACTTCAGCCAGTAGTACTTTACCACAGCTATACTTCAGCCAGTAGTACTTTACCACAGCTATACTTCAGCCAGTAGTACTTTACCACAGCTATACTTCAGCCAGTAGTACTTTATCTTTACTTTGCTATACTTCAGCCAGTAGTACTTTACCACAGCTATAATTCAGCCAGTAGTACTTTACCACAGCTATACTTCAGCCAGTAGTACTTTACCACAGCTATACTTCAGCCAGTAGTACTTTACCACAGCTATAATTCAGCCAGTAGTACTTTACCACAGCTATAATTCAGCCAGTAGTACTTTATCACAGCTATACTTCAGCCAGTAGTACTTTACCACAGCTATAATTCAGCCAGTAGTACTTTATCACAGCTATACTTCAGCCAGTAGTACTTTACCACAGCTATACTTCAGCCAGTAGTACTTTATCTTTACTTTGCTATACTTCAGCCAGTAGTACTTTACCACAGCTATAATTCAGCCAGTAGTACTTTACCACAGCTATACTTCAGCCAGTAGTACTTTACCACAGCTATACTTCAGCCAGTAGTACTTTACCACAGCTATAATTCAGCCAGTAGTACTTTACCACAGCTATACTTCAGCCAGTAGTACTTTACCACAGCTATACTTCAGCCAGTAGTACTTTACCACAGCTATACTTCAGCCAGTAGTACTTTACCACAGCTATAATTCAGCCAGTAGTACTTTACCACAGCTATACTTCAGCCAGTAGTACTTTACCATAGCTATACTTCAGCCAGTAGTACTTTACCACAGCTATAATTCAGCCAGTAGTACTTTACCACAGCTATACTTCAGCCAGTAGTACTTTACCACAGCTATACTTCAGCCAGTAGTACTTTACCATAGCTATACTTCAGCCAGTAGTACTTTACCACAGCTATAATTCAGCCAGTAGTACTTTACCACAGCTATACTTCAGCCAGTAGTACTTTACCACAGCTATACTTCAGCCAGTAGTACTTTACCACAGCTATAATTCAGCCAGTAGTACTTTACCACAGCTATACTTCAGCCAGTAGTACTTTACCATAGCTATAATTAATTGCGTCCCTGCTCTACCGCATTGTTTACATATTGTATCAACATAGAACCTCCAAATCTTAACCCTTTAGCGATTGTTTGAATGCGGCGTGATACAAAGTTAGACTCTTCGTAAACATTATTCGTGCTCTCACCCATATAAATATGTTTCCTAATATCCACTGTCCTTTATTCTCACAAGGAATATTCATCCCCAAAGTAAGAACAGGGTTGATCCAAACTTTCTGAGTCATAATACCAAATATTTTTTTACCACAAGGCAGTCAAGCACCCAAGCTAACTGGCTAAAGTTGGCAGGCTAATTTAGCTAACACTACTTCCAGATATAACCAAGAGAATACATCGTCACTCTCCATTCTACTCACCTCGCAGAGCGGCTTAGGCTCTTTAATTGTTGTTAAACCGATGGTGACTAACTGTGCTGCTGTCACTCGAGTGACGATTCAGGAGATTCACGCAAACCTTTTTATCCCACAACAGCAGAGAACCTTTCTCACTCACTTTTATAAACTTTTCACACTTTTCCTAAGCAACCTGATTATACAGTACTCTTCTGAAACACTTCCTCAACACAGAAAAGGCAACATTTGTAACGCTCGTCGTAATCCTCCTCGTCTGAGGAGGAGCAAGGATCGGACCAAAGCGCAGCGTGGTTTGAATACATACTTTAATTATTTAAACGAAGACGAAAAACACTTGACAATATACAAAACAATAAACGACGTGAACAAACGAACAAAAACGATACCGTGTGGCGAACAAACACAGACACGGCAACAATCACCTACAAACAAACAGTGAGAACAGCCTACCTTAATATGGTTCCCAATCAGAGACAATGTAAAACACCTGCCTCTGATTGAGAACCATATCAGGCTAGTTAGACAACCCTAAACCAATGAAAACACTTAACATGGAATATACCCACCCAGCTCACGTCCTGACCAACTAAACAAAGACTAAAGAAAAGAATAAGGTCAGGAACGTGACAATATTATAAAGGATTTTCAACTATTTAATTAACAATATCGATACACTTCCTCAACATGATAAACAATCTTATAGGGTGTCCTCCACACACTTCCTAAGTCACCTGGAGCATTTGCAATATCTGATTCACATCCTCGAAACAGAAAAGGCAATATTACACAGGATTTTCACCTATTTATTAATAAGGCAATCGGCTTACCGTCTTTCAAGTGGCCACTTGTTTTTTTGTGCAGTCTTTAAGAAGCCCGTCCGCAGCTTTTCATCGTCTTTGGTCCCTTTTCACCACTCCTGGATAATTTCAGTCAATAATATTTCTCACCGGAGGCTGTGAGTTCAAATAGACCTTTATTACAATATAATAAAAGCCGAGCCGTTTCATGAAAACAACTACCTTTCCAGTATTGGTACAACACTCTTTATACAGGTTACGTCTTCAAGTCACAGACATAGTATCTCCTCTTTATGATTCTTCCCCTCTGGAATTTAGCCACCGTTATCATGTATTCCACACGCACTAATTTGGTTTCACAATGGGGCATGGAAACTTTAGAGCTATTGCAATAGTTTTCAAATTAACAGCCACGTCCACTCCCCAGACAGGTGCATGTCTAATGGTGTCTAATGACCCAGATCACATATAGAATGCACTATTCTGTCTGGCTCCTCTGGAATGTATAATGGCCACCACACATGTTCTGGAAAAATACACAATAAGATTTGACTGTAGATCTAACTGTAGCTCTGTCCATATTGTAGATCTGACTGTCGATCTGACTGTGAGTCTGCTTGTAGATCAGTCTGTATATCAGTCTGTAGATCAGTCTGTAGATCAGTCTGTAGATCAGTCTGTAGATCAGTCTGTAGATCAGTCTGTAGATCAGTCTGTAGACCTGACTGTAGATCAGTCTGTAGACCTGACTGTAGATCTGACTGTATATCTAAGACGATAGGAATGTCTTTTACTAGTTGATATCTTCCCTGATAGCGGAGAGAAGCTTGTAGTAACCTTAACTCTGGGCTTGCAGGGAAGATATCAATTAGTAAATGTCATAGCTGTCGCTTTCCTCATCCTCAGATGAGGTGAGGAGAGAAGGATCTTCTGACCAAAATGCGGAGTCTGGGAAATATGCCATCTTTATTTTATAACGAACACCGATGACAACGAAAACAAACACTTTCAAAACTTACAAAATAACAAACGACGTAGAACGGAACCTGAACATAAACTCACATAACAAACGTAAACTCACGGACAGGAACGTTACATCGAAACACACGAACAGCCAAACAGTCCCGTAAGTGAAACACATCGACAACGACGAAGACATCACAAGAGACAATCACCCACAAACACACAGTGATAATGCCCTACCTAAATATGACTCTTGATTAGAGGAAAATGCAAACCACCTGCCTCTAATCAAGAGCCATACCAGGCAAACCGAAACCAACATAGAAACAGGTAACATAGACTGCCCACCCAAAACACATGCCCTGACCAAAAACACATAAAAACTAACATAAATAGGTCAGGACTGTTACAGTACCCCCCCCCCAAGGTGCGAACGCCGGGCGCACCAGCACAAAGTCCAGGGGAGGGTCCGGGTGGGCAGTTGACCACGGTGGTGGTTCCGGTTCCGGACGCTGTCCCCATACCACCATAGTCACTCCCCTCTTCTGTCTACCCCTACCACTGACCACCCAAACATTACCTTCCCCTAAATAATCAGCTAGCACCGGAACAAGGGGCAGCACCGGGACAAGGGGTAGCACCGGGACAAGGGGCAGCACAAAAACAAGGGGCAGCACCGGGACAAGGGGCAACACCGGGACAAGGGGCAGATCCCGGGTGAAGGACTCTGGCAGGTCCTGTTTGGAAGGCTCTGGCAGGTCCATGCTGGCTGACGGCTCTCGACGCTCATGGCAGACTGACGGCTCTCTACGCTCATGGCAGGCTGACGGCTCTCGACGCTCATGGCAGGCTGACGGCTCTCGACACTCATGGCAGGCTGACGGCTCTCGACGCTCATGGCAGGCTGACGGCTCTCGACGCTCATGGCAGGCTGACGGCTCACGACGCTCATGGCGCTCTGACGGCTCTGGCTGCTCATGGCTCTCTGACGGCTCTGGCTGCTCATGGCTCTCTGACGGCTCTGGCTGCTCATGGCTCTCTGACGGCTCTGGCTGCTCATGGCTCGCTGACGGCTCTGGCTGCTCATGGCTCGCTGGCGGCTCTGGCAGATCCTGTCTGGTTAGCGGCTCTGGCAGATCCTGTCTGGTTGGCGGCTCTGGCAGATCCTGTCTGGTTGGCGGCTCTGGCAGATCCTGTCTGGTTGGCGGCTCTGGCAGATCCTGTCTGGCTGACGGCTCTAGCGGCTCCTGTCTGGCTGATGGCTCTAGCGGCTCCTGTCTGGCTGACGGCTCTGTAGGCTCATGGCAGACGGGCGGCTTTGCAGGCTCATGGCAGACGGGCGGCTTTGCAGGCTCCTGGCAGACGGATGGCTCAGATGGCGCTGGGGAGACGGATGGCTCAGATGGCGCTGAGGAGACAGATGGCTCAGATGGCGCTGGGGAGACGGATGGCTCAGATGGCGCTGGGGAGACGGATGGCTCAGATGGCGCTGGGGAGACGGATGGCTCAGATGGCGCTGGGGAGACGGATGGCTCAGATGGCGCTGGGGAGACGGATGGCTCAGATGGCGCTGGGGAGACGGATGGCTCAGATGGCGCTGGGGAGACGGATGGCTCAGATGGCGCTGGGGAGACGGATGGCTCTGGCCGGATATGGCGCACTGTAGACCTGGTGCGTGGTGCCGGAACTGGAGGCACCGTGCTAATGATAAGCACCTTCCTACTAGTGCGGGGAGCAGAGACAGGGCACACTGAACTCTCAAAGCGTACTCTATACCTGGTGCGTGGTACCGGCACTGGTGACACCTGGCTCAATGCCCAATCTAGCCCTACCAGTGCGGGGAGGTGGAATAACCCGCACTGGGCTATGCACACGTACAGGAGACACCGTGCGCTCTACTGCGTAACACGGTGTCTGCCCGTACTCCCGCTCTCCACGGTTAGCCTGGGAAGTGGGCGCAGGTCTCCTACCTGCCCTTAGCCCACTACCCTTTAGCCCCCCCCCAAGAAATTTTTGGGAGTTACTCACGGCCTTTTCGGGCTTCCGTGCAAGACGAGTCCCCTCATAATTCCGGTTACGAGCTTGATTCTCCGGCTTCCATCCACGTCTCCTAGCTGCCTCCTCATACCAGCGCTCCTGGGCTGTGACTGCCTCACTCCTCTCACGAGAGCAGCGATATTCCCCAGTTTGCGCCCAGGGTCCTCTACCAGACAGGATCTCCTCCCAAGTCCAAAAGTTCTTATTGCTCCGTCGAGCATTCCCATACCGCTTGGTCACTGTATTTTGGTGGGTGATTCTGTCATAGCTGTCGCTTTCCTCATCCTCAGATGAGGTGAGGAGAGAAGGATCTTCTGACCAAAATGCGGAGTCTGGGAAATATGCCATCTTTATTTTATAACGAACACCGATGACAACGAAAACAAACACTTTCAAAACTTACAAAATAACAAACGACGTAGAACGGAACCTGAACATAAACTCACATAACAAACGTAAACTCACGGACAGGAACGTTACATCGAAACACACGAACAGCCAAACAGTCCCGTAAGTGAAACACATCGACAACGACGAAGACATCACAAGAGACAATCACCCACAAACACACAGTGATAATGCCCTACCTAAATATGACTCTTGATTAGAGGAAAATGCAAACCACCTGCCTCTAATCAAGAGCCATACCAGGCAAACCGAAACCAACATAGAAACAGGTAACATAGACTGCCCACCCAAAACACATGCCCTGACCAAAAACACATAAAAACTAACATAAATAGGTCAGGACTGTTACAGTAAAGACATTCCTATCATCTTAGAGTGATTTTGTTTTCCACCAATTCCACCGACTTCCCTCTGTCAGTAGCATAGTCATATAGCATAGAATCAAACACAGAGCGCACACACTCACAACCGTATGAACTCACACACACACACAAACACAGACAGAATATTTCTTTACAGATATAGAAATCTCTATATCAAACGAACGCGGAGAAGAATCGGTGAATAAACATCCCCGCGTCTCAAAGCAGAGAACCTTCAACGTCTCTGAAAGTTGAAAGCCTTGATAACAAATAACATACAGAAATAGAGGACGTTTAAAAACTATTTACAATGGCCATCAAAGCAGCATGTTCTGCTCTCTCTCCTTCTGTCTGTATATCTGTCTTTCTGTCTGTCTCTCTCTCTCTCTATTAATCTCCTCTCTTCTCCTCTCCTCTCCTCTCCTCTCCTCTCATCCCCTCTCCTCTCCTCTCCTCTGACCTTTTCCATTTCTTCTGGCTGAAATGAAATGTTCCATTAAAGAATCAGAGAAATGTCGAGTGCTCGGCGCTCCATACATTCATTACCGCTGTAGTCCTGTCATAGCGAGGCATGACGAGGCCCTTTCTTTCTCCTAGGGTCCCAAATGGCACCCTGTTCCTTTAAAGTGCACCACTTTTAGACCGGGACCTATAGAACTCTGGACAAAAGTCGTTCACTGTGTACGGAATAGAGTGCCATTTGGAACTCATTTTTACTGTAATTATGTGTTACGAAAGTTGAGAGATCTGAATTCCCTTCAAAATGCATTGTATATCTGTAAGTTATATCTATATCTATAGGCCGTATATATTGGCTATATAGATACATAGGCTATACAGTACGGTGCAAAAGGCAGGTGTGAAAAGAATGCTGTAAAGTAAGAATGATTTCAGAAATAGACATGATAATTGATCATATTTATCAATTAACAAAATGCAAAGTGAGTGAACAGAATAAAAATCTACATCAAAACCATATTTGGTGTGAACAGCCTTTGCCTTCAAAACAGCATACATTCTTCCTGTTACACTTGCACAAAGTCAGGGATTTTGTAGGTATATAGTCAGGTGTATGATTAAACTATTATGCCAAAAAGGTGCTAATTTTCATCATTGCAATATGTAGGTTGAAAAACAATGATTAACCTGTTTGGCCTGCAGGGGCAGTATTGAGTAGCCTGGATAAAAGGTGCCCATTTCAAACGGCCTCGTACTCAATTCTTGCTCGTACAATATGCATATTATTATTACTATTGGATAGAAAACACTCTCTAGTTTCTAAAACCGTTTGAATTATATCTGCGTCAAACAGAACTCATTTGGCAAAAACTTCCTGACCAGGAAGTGGAAAGTCTGAAATCGATGCTCTGTTCTACTTCCTGCCTATACATGGGCATGATACGTATTAGTATACGTGCACTTCATACACCTTCCCCTGGATGTCAAGAGGCGGTGCGAGAAGAAATTTAGTGTTTATCTTGGTCTGAAGTGGAATACAAGCTCTTTGTATGACGTGTCCGCCCATTTCCTGTTTTCTGGAGAGCGCGAAGGGGGACTTGGATTTGCCTTCTGTTTAGCTGCCGTTATAGGCGACTAATATCTCCGGCTTTGATTTTATTTGATACATGTGACCATATCATCGTAAAGTATGTTTTTTCAATATAGTTTCATCAGATTATTGAACATTTTTCTGGAGTTTTGCCGTGTTCCGTTCTCTTCCGTTTGTTGACATGGAGAGCTTCGAGCCACTTGGCTAGTGCGCTTGCTAATTCAAGAGGGAAAGTTGCCGTTCTAAATCCAAACAACGATTGTTCTTGACAAAGGACACCTTGTCCAACATTCTGATGGAAGATCAGCAAAAGTAAGAAACATTTTTTGATGCTATTTCATATATCTGTCGTGCATGTGAACTTTTCGTCGGCGCCCAACGTTTGGGTACTCAGCTATACCGAAGCTGGATGTCGTAATGAAGTTATTTTTTAGAATTCTAACACTGCGATTTCATTAAGAACTAATGGATCTATCATTTCCTATACAACATGTATTTTTTAGTTATGTTTATGAATAGCTATTTGGTCAGAATATGTGTGTCAGAAAAAGTGTCAGAAAAATATCGTTGCTGTTTAGACGTTGTGGAAAAAGTAGCTAAGTTAGCACAATGTGTAACCACTGATTTCAGCTCTAAATATGCACATTTCCGAACAAAACATAAGTGTATGTATAACCTGATGTTATAGGACTGTAATCTGATGAAGAATATCAAGGTTAGTCAAAAAATATATATATTTTACTGGTTTGTTACGATCGCTAAATTTTGCTACTGGGAAATGGCTTGTCTTTCTGGCTATTGTGGTAAGCTAATATGACGATATATTGTGTTTTCGCTGTAAAACACTTAATAAATCGGAAATATTGTCTGGAATCACAAGATGCCTGTCTTTCATTTGCTGTACACTATGTATTTTTCAGAAATGTTTTAAGATGAGTAATTAGGTATTTGACGTTGGTGTCTGTAATTATTATGGCTGCTTTAGGTGCAATTTCTGATTGTAGCTGCAATGTAAACTATGATTTATACCTGAAATATGCACATTTTTTGAACAAAACATAGATTTATTGCATAACATGTTATAATAGTGTCATCTGATGAAGTTGTTTGTTGGTTAGTTTGGTTGGTTCTTGGTTAGTTAGGTTGGCTTTGTGCATGCTACCTGCGCTGTGAAAAATGTCTGTCCTTTTTTTGTATTTGGTGGTGAGCTAACATAAATATACGTGCTGTTTTCGCTGTAAAACATTTTAAAAATCGGACATGTTGACTGGATTCACAAGATCTGTACCTTTCATTTGCTGTATTGGACTTGTTAACCTTTCACGCTTCTCTGCACCCCCCCCCCCCCCCCCACACTGAGTAGCATCGCTAGCATAGCGTCACAATTAAATAGTAGCATCTAAATATCATTAAATCACAAGTCCAAGACACCTAATGAAAGATACAGATCTTGTGAATAAAGCCACCATTTCAGATTTTTAAAATGTTTTACAGAGAAGACAAAATATGTAAATCTATTAGCTAACCACGTTAGCAAAAGACACCATTTTTCTTTGTCCACCATTTTTTCTCAACACCAGTAGCTATCACCAATTCGGCCAAATAAAGATATTGATAGCCACTAACCAAGAAAAAACCTCATCAGATGACAGTCTGCTAACATATTTATGGTATAGGATAGGTTTTGTTAGAAAAATGTGCATATTTCAGGTATAAATCATAGTTTACAATTGCACCCACCATCACAACTCGACTAGAAAAAATACAGAGCAATGTGTATTACCTAATTACTAATCATAAAACATTTCATACATAAAACAAAAAAATACACAGCGTACACTAATTGAAAGACACAGATCCTGTGAATCCAGACAATATTTCAGATTTTCTAAGTGTCTTACAGCGAAAACACAATAAATCGTTATATTACCATAGCACATGTGCAAACATTACCCCAGCATTGATTCACGGCAAAAAGAGCGATAGCATTATCACCACCAAAATGTATTAATTTTTTCACTAACCTTCTCAGAATTCTTCCGATCTCACTCCTGTAACATCATATTACAACATACATATAGAGTTTGTTCGAAAATGTGCATATTTAGCCACCAAAATCATGGTTAGACAATGATAAAAGTAGCCCAGCTGGTTAGAAAATGTCGTGCGCCATATTAGACAGTGATCTAGTCTTATACATAAATACTCATAAACTTGACTAAAAAATACAGGGTGGACAGCGATTGATAGACAATTTAATTCTTAATACAATCGCTGAATTACATTTTTTAAATTATCCTTACTTTTCAATACAGGTTGCGCCAAGCGAAGCTACACCTAACAAAATGGCGGCATAAGCGTTTAACGTGTGAAAGTTAAATATTTAAAAAATACATATTTTGAATTTCGCACCCTGCACTTGAGCTGGCTGTTGTCATAAGTGTACCGACGTCGGGCTTGCAGCCAGAAGAAGTTTTAAATGAAACAGAAACATCTGTGTAGGAGGAATACAACTGGGTGAGGAAACAGCCAAACTCTGCTAACAAGGTGAGGTTGCTGAAGACAGTTTACTGTCAAAGGTCATACACCACAGCAAGACTGAGCACAGCAACAAGACACACGGTAGTTATACTGCATCAGCAAGGTCTCTCCCAGGCAGTCATTTCAAGACAGACAGGGGTTTTCCAGATATGCTGTCCAAGCTCTTTTAAAGAAGAACAAAGAAACGGGCAACGTTGAGGACCGTAGACGCAGTGGTCGGCCAAGGAAACTTACCGCAGCAGATGAAAGACACCATCATGCTTACTTCCCTTCTCAATCGGAAGATGTCCAGCAGTGACATCAGCTCAGAATTGGCAGAAAAGAGTGGGACCCTGGTACACCCATCTACTGTCCTGAGAAGTCTGGTCAGAAGTGACCTTCATGGGCCAAAAATCCGTACCTCCGACGTGGAAACAATACATGAGTATTGAGATAAACTTTTGTAGGTGAACAAATACTTATTTTCCACCATAATTTGCAAATAAATTCATAAAAAATCCTACAATGTGATTTTCTGGATTTTTTTTCTACATTTTGTCTGTCATAGTTGAAGTGTACCTATGATGAAAATTACTGTAATGCTCGTCTTTCTCCTCGTTGGATCGGACCAAAACGCAGCGTGGGTTGAATACATATTTGTTTATTTAAGAAGAAAGACGAAGATGGAAAAACTCTTAAACAAACCACAAAACAATAAACGACGTGAACAGACCTGTACTTGAGAACATAAAACAAGAACGCAAGAACAGGAAAGAACACACGAACGAACGAATGAACGAATGAACGAACGAATGAACGAATGAACGAACGAAAACAGTCCCGTGTTGCACAAACACTGACACAGGAGCAATCACCCACCAAAAAACAGTTAGAACAGCCTACCTTAATATGGTTCTCAATCAGAGGAAACGTAAAACACCTGCCTCTGATTGAGAACCATATCAGGCTAATAACAATGAACCCAACATAGAAACACATAACATAGAATGCCCACCCAGCTCACGTCCTAACCAACTAAACAAAGACAAAACAAAGGAAATAAGGTCAGGAACGTGACAATTACAGGCTTCTCTCATCTTTTTAAGTGGGAGAACTTGCACAATTGGTGGCTGACTAAATACTTTGTTGCCCCACTGTAGATATATCCTATATATATATATATATATATAGCCTATAGGTATAGATATACAGCCTATAGATATAGAAATGACCTGTAGATATATATTTATAACTTATAGATATAGCCTATAGATATAGATATGACCTATATATATATGTTAGCTTAGCAACCCCCTCCCCCAATGTCTTAGACTGTAAATAATTTAAACAGATAATGCAAAACAATGCAGCTTAAACAGGAATTGGAGTAAACGGCGAAAGAGAGAGAGGTCCTGCATGAGAGAAGGGCGATTTGTGTCAGTCATTCTAATGTATTTTCATTAGAGGGAACAATATTGTCATCTGGATTATTTTATATGTCCCCTCAGAGAACCCTTTTTGAAGATTTGGGTTAAAGTTAAGGACACTACCAGTACTTGTTTTTCCTTCCACTGCCGAGCCAAACATAGACTCCCACTACAGAGTGCTCAAAGCTAAAACTCTGGGAGAGATATGGAACACAGTGACATGCTTAAAGAAATACTAGCAGTTTCCAGCATGCCACCTCAAAGCTCTAGAACACAGTCGAAACAGTCGACTCACGAGATCAACCAACCAGATGGATGAAAATCAAACAATTCTAAAAATATGTTGCTTTGCGTCACCCCGCTTCTCTCCCGGGCTCAGAATCAGACGATGGTCCCATCTACATTGACAATGTTATGTAGAGCCCCAGCTAGTCTCGCAGCAGCAGAGCAGAGATATTCAGGGTTGTCTGTTTTGTTACAGTCAAAAAAAAAACACGTGGGTAGATGTACTAGATAAAAGAGCTGACTCTTTTCAGAGCTGACTCTTTTCAGAGCTGACTCTTTTCAGAGCTGACTCTTTTCTCTTTTCTGACTCTTTTCAGAGCTGACTCTTTTCTCTTTTCTGACTCTTTTCAAGGGAAAGAAGAGCTGTGGTTCAAGACGCACTTGAATTCACAAAAAAACATTTTCATTTGATTTCACAAACAGTATCAGTCAAAGGCTTGGACACACCTACTCGTTCAAAGGTTTTTTTTTCTGTAAGCTGTCATCAAGGCAAAGGGTGGCTACTTTGAAGAATCTCAAATATAAAATACAGTTTGATTTGTTTAACACTTTTTTTGGTTTCGACGTGATTCCATATGTGTTATTTCATAGTTTTGATGTCTTCACTGTTATTCTACAATGTAGAAGATAGTAAAAATAAAGAAAAAAACTTTTGAATGATTAGGTGTGTTCAACTTTACATTTTTTGGTACTGTACATTTGGAGTGAGGTTGGGGAGTGTGAGAAGTATTTCTGTCTGTAATAAAGCCCTTTTGTGGGGAAAAAAGTAATTCTGATTGGTTGAGCCTGGCTACCCAGTGGGTGGGCCTAGCTGCCAAGTGGGTGGGCATAGCTGCCAAGTAGGTGGGCCTAGCTACCCAGTGGGTGGGCCTAGCTGCCAAGTGGGTGGGCATAGCTGCCAAGTGGGTGGGCATAGCTGCCAAGTGGGTGGGCCTAGCTACCCAGTGGGTGGGCCTAGCTGCCAAGTGGGTGGGCCTAGCTACCCAGTGGGTGGGCCTAGCTGCCAAGTGGGTGGGCCTAGCTACCCAGTGGGTGGGCCTAGCTACCCAGTGGGTGGGCCTAGCTACCCAGTGGGTGGGCCTAGCTACCCAGTGGGTGGGCCTAGCTACCCAGTGGGTGGGCCTAGCTGCCCAGTGGGTGGCCTTATGTCTACGCATGGCTACCCCCCTGCTCAGTCATTAGGGGCTAATGAATTCATTTCAATTGACTGATTTCCTTATATGAACTGTAACTCAGTTAAATCTTTGAAATTGTTGCATGTTGCACTTATATATTTGTTGAGTATATTAATGTTTAACTTTTACCTTTGGATACAGTCCTGTATATAACAGGATGGTCGATTGATTTTAAAAATGAATTTACAAGTCATTAATATGTCAGATTCACATCTCCATCTTACACCAAAATGTAAGTTGAAGAATAATGCTATATCAAATCAGACCTTATTTGAAGTGCATTTACAGTTTTATTTGATTTAGCGCTGTTCTTTAACTTAGATTGTTTTTTGAGATGGAATTGTGAATCCAACATATCAATCATTAATTTGTAGAACCTCTGGATATTGAATTGTGAAGAGAGGAAAATGGTGTGAGGGGAAGAGGAGAAGAGGTGAAGAGGGGATGAGGAGAAGAGGAGAAGAGGGGAAGAGGTGAAGAGGGGATGAGGAGAAGAGGGGATGAGGAGAAGAGAGGATGAGGAGAAGAGGGGAAGAGGTGAAGACGGGATGAGGAGAAGAGGTGAAGAGGGGATGAGGAGAAGAGGAGAAGAGGGGAAGAGGAGATAAGGGGAAAATGAGAAGAGGGGATGAGGAGAAGAGGAGAAGAGGAGAAGAGGAGAAGAAGAGAAGAAGAGAAGAGGGGAAGAGGGGAAGAGGAGAAGAGGGGATGAGGAGAAGAGGAGAAGAGGGGACGAGGAGAAGAGGAGAAAGGGAGAAGAGGGGAAGAGGAGAAGGGGGATGAGGGGAAGAGGAGAAGAGGAGAAAGGGAGAAGATGAGAAGAGGAGAAGAGGAGAAAGGGAGAAGAGGGGAAGAGGAGAAGATGAGAAAGGGAGAAGAGGGGAAGAGGAGAAGAGGATAAAGGGAGAAGAGGGGAAGAGGAGAAGATGAGAAGAGGAGAAGAGGAGAAGGGGGATGAGGGGAAGAGGAGAAGAGGAGAAAGGGAGAAGAGGGGAAGAGGAGAAAGGGAGAAGAGGGGAAGAGGAGAAGATGAGAAGAGGAGAAGAGGAGAAGCGGATATAAGGAGAAGAGGGGAAGAGGAGAAGAGGAGATAAGGGGAACAGGAGAAGAGGAGATGAGGAGAAGAGGAGAAGCGGATTTAAGGAGAAGAGGAGAAGAGGAGAAGATGAGATGGGGGATGAGGGGAAGAGGAGAAGAGGGGAAGAGGAGAAGATGAGAAGGGGGGATGAGGGGAAGAGGAGAAGAGGGGAAGAGGAGAAGAGGAGAAGAGGGGAAGAGGAGACAATGAGAAGATGAGAAGAGGGGAAGAGGGGAAGAGGAGAAGAGGAGAAGAGGGGAAGAGGGGAAGAGGAGAAGAGGGGAAGAGGGGAAGAGGAGAAGATGAGAAGATGAGAAGGGGGGATGAGGGGAAGAGGAGAAGAGGAGAAGTGGGGAAGAGGGGAAGAGGAGAAGATGAGAAGATGAGAAGGGGGGATGAGGGGAAGAGGAGAAGAGGAGAAAGGGAACTGGAAAGAGGAGAAGAGGGGAACTGGGGAAGAGGAGAAGAGGTGAAGAGGTGAAGAGGTGAAGAGGTGAAGAGGTGAAGAGGTGAAGAGGAGAAGAGGAGAAGTGGAGATGTGGAGAAGAGGGGAAGAGGAGAAGAGGAGAAGAGGAACTTGAAAGAGGAGAAGAGGGGAACTGGGGAAGAGGAGAAGAGGAGAAGTGGAGAAGAGGAGAAGAGGAGAAGGGGAGAAGAGGGGAAGAGGAGAAGAGGGGAACTGGGGAAGATGAGAAGAGGAGAAGAGGAGAAGAGGAGAAAGGGAGAAGAGGGGAAGAAGAGAAGAGGAGAAGTGGAGAAGAGGAGAAGAGGAGAAGTGGAGAAGAGGAGAAGAGGAGAAGAGGAGAAGAGGAGAAGAGGAGAAAGGGAGAAGAGGGGAAGAGGGGAAGAGGGGAAGAGGGGAAGAGGAGAAGAGGAGAAGAGGAGAAGAGGAGAAGTGGAGAAGTGGAGAAAGGGAGAAGACGAGAACTGGGGAAGAGGAGAAGAGGAGAAGAGGAGAAGAGGAGAAAGGGAGAAGAGGGGAAGAGGAGAAGAGGAGAAGAGGAGAAAGGGAGAAGAGGGGAAGAGGAGAAGAGGAGAAAGGGAGAAGAGGGGAAGAGGAGAAGCGGAGAAGCGGAGAAGCGGAGAAGAGGAGAAGAGGAGAAGAGGAGAAGAGGAGAAGAGGAGAAGAGGGGAAGAGGAGAAAAGGAGAAAGGGAGAAGAGGAGAAAGGGAGAAGAGGGGAAGAGGAGAAGAGGAGAAGAGGAGAAGAGGAGAAAGGGAGAAGAGGGGAAGAGGAGAAGAGGAGAAAGGGAGAAGAGGGGAAGAGGAGAAGGGGGATGAGGTGAAGAGGAGAAGAGGAGAAGAGGAGAAAGGGAGAAGATGAGAAGAGGAGAAGAGGAGAAAGGGAGAAGAGGGGAAGAGGAGAAGGGGGATGAGGTGAAGAGGAGAAGAGGAGAAGAGGAGAAAGGGAGAAGATGAGAAGAGGAGAAGAGGAGAAAGGGAGAAGAGGGGAAGAGGAGAAGATGAGAAAGGGAGAAAAGGGGAAGAGGAGAAGAGGAGAAAGGTAGAAGAGGGGAAGAGGAGAAGATGAGAAGAGGGGAAGAGGAGAAGAGGGGAAGAGGAGAAGAGGAGAAGGGGGGTGAGGGGAAGAGGAGAAGAGGAGAAGAGGAGAAGAGGAGAAAGGGAGAAAAGGGGAAGAGGAGAAGCGGAGAAGAGGAGAAGAGGAGAAGAGGAGAAGAGGAGAAAGGGAGAAGAGGGGAAGAGGAGAAAAGGAGAAAGGGAGAAGAGGAGAAAGGGAGAAGAGGGGAAGAGGAGAAGAGGAGAAAGGGAGAAGAGGGGAAGAGGGGAAGAGGAGAAGCGGAGAAGAGGAGAAGAGGAGAAGAGGAGAAGAGGAGAAAGGGAGAAGAGGGGAAGAGGAGAAAAGGAGAAAGGGAGAAGAGGAGAAAGGGAGAAGAGGGGAAGAGGAGAAGAGGAGAAGAGGAGAAAGGGAGAAGAGGGGAAGAGGAGAAGAGGAGAAAGGGAGAAGAGGGGAAGAGGAGAAGGGGGATGAGGGGAAGAGGAAAGAGGAGAAAGGGAGAAGATGAGAAGAGGAGAAGAGGAGAAAGGGAGAAGAGGGGAAGAGGAGAAGATGAGAAAGGGAGAAGAGGGGAAGAGGAGAAGAGGATAAAGGGAGAAGAGGGGAAGAGGAGAAGATGAGAAGAGGAGAAGAGGAGAAGGGGGATGAGGGGAAGAGGAGAAGAGGAGAAAGGGAGAAGAGGGGAAGAGGAGAAAGGGAGAAGAGGGGAAGAGGAGAAGATGAGAAGAGGAGAAGAGGAGAAGCGGATATAAGGAGAAGAGGGGAAGAGGAGAAGAGGAGATAAGGGGAACAGAAGAAGAGGAGATGAGGAGAAGAGGAGAAGCGGATTTAAGGAGAAGAGGAGAAGAGGAGAAGAGGAGAAGAGGAGAAGATGAGAAGGGGGATGAGGGGAAGAGGAGAAGAGGGGAAGAGGAGAAGATGAGAAGGGGGGATGAGGGGAAGAGGAGAAGAGGGGAAGAGGAGAAGAGGAGAAGAGGGGAAGAGGAGACGATGAGAAGATGAGAAGAGGGGAAGAGGGGAAGAGGGGAAGAGGAGAAGAGGAGAAGAGGGGAAGAGGAGAAGAGGGGAAGAGGGGAAGAGGAGAAGATGAGAAGATGAGAAGGGGGGATGAGGGGAAGAGGAGAAGAGGAGAAGTGGGGAAGAGGGGAAGAGGAGAAGATGAGAAGATGAGAAGGGGGGATGAGGGGAAGAGGAGAAGAGGAGAAAGGGAACTGGAAAGAGGAGAAGAGGGGAACTGGGGAAGAGGTGAAGAGGTGAAGAGGTGAAGAGGTGAAGAGGTGAAGAGGTGAAGAGGTGAAGAGGTGAAGAGGGGAAGAGGAGAAGAGGAGAAGTGGAGATGTGGAGAAGAGGGGAAGAGGAGAAGAGGAGAAGGGGAACTTGAAAGAGGAGAAGAGGGGAACTGGGGAAGAGGAGAAGTGGAGAAGAGGAGAAGAGGGGAAGAGGAGAAGAGGGGAAGAGGAGAAGAGGGGAAGAGGGGAAGAGGAGAAGAGGAGAAGGGGAGAAGAGGGGAAGAGGAGAAGAGGGGAACTGGGGAAGATGAGAAGAGGAGAAGAGGAGAAGAGGAGAAAGGGAGAAGAGGGGAAGAAGAGAAGAGGAGAAGTGGAGAAAGGGAGAAGAGGGGAAGAGGGGAAGAGGAGAAGAGGAGAAGAGGAGAAGAGGAGAAGTGGAGAAGTGGAGAAAGGGAGAAGACGAGAACTGGGGAAGAGGAGAAGAGGAGAAGGGGAGAAAGGGAGAAGAGGGGAAGAGGAGAAGAGGAGAAAGGGAGAAGAGGGGAAGAGGAGAAGCGGAGAAGAGGAGAAGCGGAGAAGAGGAGAAGAGGAGAAGAGGAGAAGAGGAGAAGAGGAGAAGAGGAGAAAGGGAGAAGAGGGGAAGAGGAGAAAAGGAGAAAGGGAGAAGAGTAGAAAGGGAGAAGAGGGGAAGAGGAGAAGAGGAGAAGAGGAGAAGAGGAGAAAGGGAGAAGAGGGGAAGAGGAGAAGAGGAGAAAGGGAGAAGAGGGGAAGAGGAGAAGGGGGATGAGGGGAAGAGGAGAAGAGGAGAAAGGGAGAAGAGGAGAAGAGGAGAAAGGGAGAAGAGGGGAAGAGGAGAAGAGGAGAAAGGGAGAAGAGGGGAAGAGGGGAAGAGGAGAAGCGGAGAAGAGGAGAAGCGGAGAAGAGGAGAAGAGGAGAAGAGGAGAAGAGGAGTAGAGGAGAAGAGGAGAAGAGGAGAAAGGGAGAAGAGGGGAAGAGGAGAAAAGGAGAAAGGGAGAAGAGGAGAAAGGGAGAAGAGGGGAAGAGGAGAAGAGGAGAAGAGGAGAAAGGGAGAAGAGGGGAAGAGGAGAAGAGGAGAAAGGGAGAAGAGGGGAAGAGGAGAAGGGGGATGAGGGGAAGAGGAAAGAGGAGAAAGGGAGAAGATGAGAAGAGGAGAAGAGGAGAAAGGGAGAAGAGGGGAAGAGGAGAAGATGAGAAAGGGAGAAGAGGGGAAGAGGAGAAGAGGATAAAGGGAGAAGAGGGGAAGAGGAGAAGATGAGAAGAGGAGAAGACGAGAACTGGGGAAGAGGAGAAGAGGAGAAGAGGAGAAAGGGAGAAGAGGGGAAGAGGAGAAGAGGAGAAAGGGAGAAGGTTGGAAGAGGAGAAGAGGAGAAAGGGAGAAGAGGGGAAGAGGATAAGCGGAGAAGAGGAGAAGAGGAGAAGCGGAGAAGAGGAGAAGAGGAGAAGAGGAGAAGAGGAGAAGAGGAGAAGAGGGGAAGAAGAGAAAAGGAGAAAGGGAGAAGAGGAGAAAGGGAGAAGAGGGGAAGAGGAGAAGAGGAGAAGAGGAGAAGAGGAGAAGAGGAGAAGAGGGGAAGAGGAGAAGAGGAGAAAGGGAGAAGAGGGGAAGAGGAGAAGGGGGATGAGGGGAAGAGGAGAAGAGGAGAAAGGGAGAAGAGGGGAAGAGGAGAAGATGAGAAAGGGAGAAGAGGGGAAGAGGAGAAGAGGAGAAAGGGAGAAGAGGGGAAGAGGAGAAGAGGAGAAGATGAGAAGAGGAGAAGAGGAGAAGGGGGATGAGGGGAAGAGGAGAAGAGGAGAAAGGGAGAAGAGGGGAAGAGGAGAAGAGGGGAAGAGGAGAAGAGGGGAAGAGGGGAAGAGGAGAAGAGGAGAAGGGGAGAAGAGGGGAAGAGGGGAACTGGGGAAGATGAGAAGAGGAGAAGAGGAGAAGAGGAGAAGAGGAGAAAGGAAGAAGAGAAGAGGAGAAGTGGAGAAGAGGAGAAGAGGAGAAAGGGAGAAGAGGGGAAGAGGGGAAGAGGGGAAGAGGAGAAGTGGAGAAGAGGAGAAGTGGAGAAGTGGAGAAAGGGAGAAGACGAGAACTGGGGAAGAGGAGAAGAGGAGAAGAGGAGAAGAGGAGAAAGGGAGAAGAGGGGAAGAGGAAAAGAGGAGAAGAGGAGAAAGGGAGAAGAGGGGAAGAGGAGAAGAGGAGAAAGGGAGAAGAGGGGAAGAGGAGAAGCGGAGAAGAGGAGAAGCGGAGAAGAGGAGAAGAGGAGAAGAGGAGAAGAGGAGAAGAGGAGAAAGGGAGAAGAGGGGAAGAGGAGAAAAGGATAAAGGGACAAGAGGAGAAAGGGAGAAGAGGGGAAGAGGAGAAGAGGAGAAGAGGTGAAGAGGAGAAAGGGAGAAGAGGGGAAGAGGAGAAGAGGAGAAAGGGAGAAGAGGGGAAGAGGAGAAGGGGGATGAGGGGAAGAGGAGAAGAGGAGAAAGGGAGAAGATGAGAAGAGGAGAAGAGGAGAAAGGGAGAAGAGGGGAAGAGGAGAAGATGAGAAAGGGAGAAGAGGGGAAGAGGAGAAGAGGAGAAAGGTAGAAGAGGGGAAGAGGAGAAGATGAGAAGAGGGGAAGAGGAGAAGATGAGAAGAGGGGAAGAGGAGAAGAGGGGAAGAGGAGAAGAGGAGAAGGGGGGTGAGGGGAAGAGGAGAAGAGGAGAAGAGGAGAAGAGGAGAAGAGGAGAAAGGGAGAAGAGGGGAAGAGGAGAAAGGGAGAAGAGGGGAAGAGGAGAAGATGAGAAGAGGAGAAGCGGATATAAGGAGAAGAGGGGAAGAGGGGAACTGGGGAAGAGGTGAAGAGGTGAAGAGGTGAAGAGGTGATGAGGTGAAGAGGTGAAGAGGTGAAGAGGGGAAGAGGAGAAGAGGAGAAGTGGAGATGTGGAGAAGAGGGGAAGAGGAGAAGAGGAGAAGGGGAACTTGAAAGAGGAGAAGAGGGGAACTGGGGAAGAGGAGAAGAGGAGAAGAGGAGAAGTGGAGAAGAGGAGAAGAGGGGAAGAGGAGAAGAGGAGAAGAGGGGAAGAGGAGAAGAGGAGAAGGGGAGAAGAGGGGAAGAGGAGAAGAGGGGAACTGGGGAAGATGAGAAGAGGAGAAGAGGAGAAGAGGACAAAGGGAGAAGAGGGGAAGAAGAGAAGAGGAGAAGTGGAGAAGAGGAGAAGAGGAGAAAGGGGGAAGAGGGGAAGAGGGGAAGAGGAGAAGAGGAGAAGAGGAGAAGTGGAGAAGTGGAGAAAGGGAGAAGACGAGAACTGGGGAAGAGGAGAAGAGGAGAAGAGGAGAAGAGGAGAAAGGGAGAAGAGGAGAAGAGGAGAAAGGGAGAAGAGGGGAAGAGGAGAAGAGGAGAAAGGGAGAAGAGGGGAAGAGGAGAAGCGGAGAAGAGGAGAAGCGGAGAAGAGGAGAAGAGGAGAAGAGGAGAAGAGGAGAAGAGGAGAAGAGGAGAAAGGGAGAAGAGGGGAAGAGGAGAAAAGGAGAAAGGGAGAAGAGGAGAAAGGGAGAAGAGGGGAAGAGGAGAAGAGGAGAAGAGGAGAAAGGGAGAAGAGGGGAAGAGGAGAAGAGGAGAAAGGGAGAAGAGGGGAAGAGGAGAAGGGGGATGAGGGGAAGAGGAGAAGAGGAGAAAGGGAGAAGAGGGGAAGAGGAGAAGATGAGAAAGGGAGAAGAGGGGAAGAGGAGAAAAGGAGAAAGGGAGAAGAGGGGAAGAGGAGAAGATGAGAAGAGGAGAAGAGGAGAAGGGGGATGAGGGGAAGAGGAGAAAGGGAGAAGAGGGGAAGAGGAGAAAGGGAGAAGAGGGGAAGAGGAGAAGATGAGAAGAGGAGAAGAGGAGAAGCGGATATAAGGAGAAGAGGGGAAGAGGAGAAGAGGAGATAAGGGGAAGAGGAGAAGAGGAGAAGAGGGGAAGAGGAGAAGAGGGGAAGAGGAGAAGAGGGGAAGAGGAGAAGGGGGATGAGGGGAAGAGGAGAAAGGGAGAAGAGGGGAAGAGGAGAAAGGGAGAAGAGGGGAAGAGGAGAAGATGAGAAGAGGAGAAGAGGAGAAGGGGGATGAGGGGAAGAGGAGAAAGGGAGAAGAGGGGAAGAGGAGAAAGGGAGAAGAGGGGAAGAGGAGAAGATGAGAAGAGGAGAAGAGGAGAAGCGGATATAAGGAGAAGAGGGGAAGAGGAGAAGAGGAGATAAGGGGAAGAGGAGAAGAGGAGAAGAGGGGAAGAGGAGAAGAGGGGAAGAGGAGAAGAGGGGAAGAGGAGAAGAGGAGAAGGGGGTTGAGGGGAAGAGGAGAAGAGGAGAAGAGGAGAAGAGGAGAAAGGGAGAAGACTGGAAGAGGAGAAGAAGAGAAGAGCAGAAGAGGAGAAGAGGAGAAGCGGATATAAGGATAAGAGGAGAAGAGGGGAAGAGGAGAAGAGGAGAAGAGGGGAAGAGGAGAAGAGGAGAAGATGAGAAGAGGAGATGAGGAGAAGAGGGAAAGAGGAGAAGAGGAGAAGAGGAGAAGAGTGGTAGAGGAGAAGAGGGGTAGAGGAGAAGATGAGAAGAGGAGAAGGGGTTACTGGGAAAGAGGAGATGAGGGGATCTGGGGAAGAGGGGAACTGGGGAAGAGGGGATCTGGGGAAGAGGGGAACTGGGGAAGAGGGGAACTGGGGAAGAGGGGATCTGGGGAAGAGGGGATCTGGGGAACTGGGGAAGAGGGGAACTGGGGAAGAGGGGAACTGGGGAAGAGGGGAACTGGGGAAGAGGGGAACTGGGGAAGAGGGGAACTGGGGAAGAGGAGATGAGGGGAACTGGGGAAGAGGGGAACTGGGGAAGAGGGGAACTGGGGAAGAGGGGACCTGGGGAAGAGGGGAACTGGGGAAGAGGGGAACTGGGGAAGAGGGTTGCCGTCTCTTTCCTTTGTTTGTCTTGTTAGGGCGGCTCACATCAAACATGTCAACCAATCAATGGTCCAATTAGACTGGTCTGAGGTTGGTTTTCAGGGCTCAGAAGTGAGACAGGCCAGGTGTGTGTGTGTGTGTCTGTGTCGTGTCCCTCAGGCTGTGTATCAAATGCTCCCCTATTCCCTATTAAACCTTGGTCAAGAGTAGTGCACTATGTAGGGAATAAGGTACTGTTTGGGATGTAGGGTTAGTCTACTGTTCTCAGTTAACAAGGTCATCCAGCCAGCCACACAATGGCACCTGGTGTGAGAGAGGAGCAGAACAGAGAGAAGGAGTCCAGCATCTAGGATCAACTGTATACCGGTAGCACCAGCCACAAAACACACAACAAAAGTTTTTGGGCATTTCTGCCTTTGAAAAAAAACATGGAACGTAAACTAACCCCATTCCGCACAAATGCGCGCAACCGCGACATTCAAACGAGGAAAACCAATGGGATTGTAGCGACTGTGTTGACTTTAACACCTGGGGTGTGAACTACATTTCTATTCAAGCGTCGATTGACATGATAATGGACCAATAGTATTGGAGAAATGTTGAAAAAACGGACCCCTCCGACGCTGTACGTTCCATCGTGACGTGTCACGGCGTAACGTACAGCACGCATAAAGCAACTAATTTGGTCTTACAGCCTCTCTCCACCAGGTGTAGCACTTCTCTCCCTGTTTAAAAACAAGCAAGGGGACAGGGACAGGGTAAGGGGGGGGAGGGGATACCTAGTCATGTTTTGCGTCGTCACTGCAAGCTAGCATGACTCTCAAAAGCCGCTGTTTACTTCTGAAGATCATTTTAGCACCGCCCTAAAAACACGATTCAAATTCGACACAAACCTTCAAATAGGTATGTAATGACACATTACATAAACTCTTTATAGTGTTTTATTTACATTTTAGAGGCGATAGGTTGGACAGATCGAGTGAAAAAAAGTTGTTTACGACATCTCTCCTTCTCACTATCACGCAAAAGTTTTATTTCCCCACCCGCCATTTTTAAAAAGACCCGACGGAGCTCATTGCCTTCTTGAATCATGCAGAGAAGGGCATCATGAAGGTTCTCGTCATTGATTTTGTTGGAAAGGGGAGAAATTGTGCTTTACAAATGGTATTGATATTACAGTTGATCTGAAAGTATTACTTTTTTTTTGAGCGCTAAAATAATGTCAATTGTACGGACCAACGCGATGTACAAAAGTGACTTCGTTAACGTTATGTCTTCTTAAAGTTGAAATTAAAGTTTCAAGTTGTATTAGTTGTATGTAAAGGATACACATGGTGTACACTGTCCGTTTCAAATGCTTCTTTGCAGCATTGAATGAACAATTTTGACAAAAACATTGGTTATATGTTGCCCTTAGAGTTGTGCAAAGTTGCTAGAATCTTAGTCCAAGTGATCCACAGATGTAATGGTGATTCCACCAATATTAACTCTGGGGGGCAAAGACTTGTACAATTATAACATTTCAGTATTGTTATTTTTTTGGGGGGGGGGGGGGAATATTCCATAACTTTCTTTCATTTTGAAAATGTGGAATAGGTTGTCTAAATTACTGTAACGCTCGTCTCTCTCCTCATCTGAAGTGGAGCAAGTATCGGACCAATATGCAGCGTGGGTTGACCACATAATGATTTATTAAAGAAAGACGAACACGAAAAAGCACTTGATAAACTACAACACAATAAACGACGCGAACAGACCTGAACTTGAGAACAAAACACAAGAACGCACAAACAGGACGGAACACACGAACGAACGAAACAGTCCCGTGTGGTACAAACACTGACACAGGAACAATCGCCCACAAACAAACGGTGTGAACAGCCTACCTTAATATGGTTCTCAATCAGAGGAAACGTAAAACACCTGCCCCTGATTGAGAACCATATCAGGCTAATACATTGAACCCAACATAGAAACACATAACATAGAATGCCCACCCCAACTCACGCCCTGACCATACTAAACAAATACAAAAACAAGGGAAAACAGGTCAGGAACGTGACAACATTTGCAGGGGAAAAAACATGTAATCCCTTTTTAGATTGAATTTTAAGGCAGAAAAATGTTCCAGTGGGTGTAGACTTTCTGTGGGACAGCATCATTGGCTGTGTGTGTGTGTGTGTGTGTGTGTGCGTGTGTGTGTGTGTGTGTGTGTGTGTGTGTGTGTGTGTGTGTGTGTGTGTGTGTGTGTGTGTGTATATACTACATGTGTGTTTCTGAGTATGGGCTGTGTGTGTGTGTGTGTGTGTGTGTGTGTGTGTGTGTGTGTGTGTGTGTGTGTGTGTGTGTGTGTGTGTGTGTGTGTGTGTGTGTGTGTGTGTGTGTGTGTGTGTGTGTGTGTGTGTGTGTGTGTGTATGTGTGTGTGTGCAGTCTGATGGCCTGGTAATAGAAGCTGTTCAACATTCTGATGCCCCTGTCGATGAGGATGGGGGCGTGCTCCCTCCTCTGTCTCCTGTAGTCCACGATCAGGCCTACCCCTGTCATATCATCAGCAAACTTGATGATTGAGTTGGAGTCATACGTAGCCACGCAGTCATGGGTAAACAAGAAGTACAGGAGGGGGCTGAGAATACACCCCTAGGGGGCCCCATGTTAAGGATTAGTGTGTCAGAGACGTTGTTGCCTATTCTCACCACCTTGGGGTGGTCCATCAGGAAGTCTAGGATGCAGTTTTACAGGGAGGGGTTCAGACCCGGGGGCCCTGAGTTTAGTGATGAGCTTGGAGGGCACTATGTCGTTGAAAGCAGAGCTGTAGTCGATGAACATGTAGGTATTCCTCATGTCTAGGTGGAACAGGGCGGTGGACTGGGTCTATGGTGTCAGACAAGGTGGAGGTAATATGGTGGAACAGGGCGGTGGACTGGGTCTATGGTGTCGGACAAGGTGGAGGTAATATGGTGGAACAGGGCGGTGAACTGGGTCTATGGTGTCGGACAAGGTGGAGGTAATATGGTGGAACAGGGCGGTGGACTGGGTCTATGGTGTCAGACAAGGTGGAGGTAATATGGTGGAACAGGGCGGTGGACTGGGTCTATGGTGTCGGACAAGGTGGAGGTAATATGGTGGAACAGGGCGGTGAACTGGGTCTATGGTGTCGGACAAGGTGGAGGTAATATGGTGGAACAGGGCGGTGAACTGGGTCTATGGTGTCAGACAAGGTGGAGGTAATATGGTGGAACAGGGTGGTGGACTGGGTCTATGGTGTCGGACAAGGTGGAGGTAATATGGTGGAACAGGGCGGTGGACTGGGTCTATGGTGTCGGACAAGGTGGAGGTAATATGGTGGAACAGGGCGGTGGACTGGGTCTATGGTGTCGGACAAGGTGGAGGTAATATGGTGGAACAGGGCGGTGAACTGGGTCTATGGTGTCAGACAAGGTGGAGGTAATATGGTGGAACAGGGCGGTGAACTGGGTCTATGGTGTCGGACAAGGTGGAGGTAATATGGTGGAACAGGGCGGTGAACTGGGTCTATGGTGTCGGACAAGGTGGAGGTAATATGGTGGAACAGGGCGGTGGACTGGGTCGATGGTGACGGACAAGGTGGAGGTAATATGGTGGAACAGGGCGGTGGACTGGGTCTATGGTGTCGGACAAGGTGGAGGTAATATGGTGGAACAGGGCGGTGGACTGTGTCTATGGTGTCGGACAAGGTGGAGGTTATATGGTGGAACAGGGCGGTGGACTGGGTCTATGGTGTCGGACAAGGTGGAGGTAATATGGTGGAACAGGGCGGTGGACTGGGTCTATGGTGACGGACAAGGTGGAGGTAATATGGTGGAACAGGGCGGTGGACTGGGTCTATGGTGTCGGACAAGGTGGAGGTAATATGTTCCAATTCCAATTCCAATTCTAATTCCAAGATGGCTTAGCAGTTCAGACGTCATTTTTGTCCTCGTACTGTCTTGTCCTGTATATATATATTTACACCTTCTTCGCATATCTTTTATATTTTTTTATTATCCAAGAACTCAACTACAAAAGCTTTCCTGCAACCCGCCTCACCAATTACAACAAAAAAGTATTATTTACCTCAAATCTGAAAATCCACAGTGAAGCTAACCAGTGGGCTAATCAGAAGTTAGCCAGAAAGCTAACCAGAAGTTAGCCGAAAGCTAGCCGAAAGCTAATTTGAAGCTGCCCAGAAGTTAGCCGGCTTGCTGGCTAGCGTTGGTGTTTCAGCTGCCCACGTTTTGTGGTCATCAGCTATTCCTTTAGCTCGATAATCTACCGGCACTTTTGTGCAATGCGACTCGGACCGGAGCATACCTTTTTTTTCTCTCAGTTTCCCCGGATTTCATCCGCAGGCTCTGGACATTTGCACCTTGATTTCGCAGGTAGCTAGCTGCAAACCGTGTGACTATTGGCTTACGTCGATCCCGGAGCAAACTTAAATTATTCCGGAGCTAGCCAGCTGAGGAGTTCCATCAGCCATTCCTGGGCTACAGTCACCTATCCGGACCCGGGTTTTTTTTTTGCTGCAGATACGGAGCCCCACCGGGCCTTCATGATTGACTGCTGACGTTATCTGCCCGAGGGAGTTATCCAACTGGCACCTCCGTCGCGACGTTACCTGAACACTCACCTGGGGCCCGCTAATCGTTAGCTGTCTTATCGGCTGCTATCTTAATAAGTATTTCGGACAATTTTATTTATTTTTAATTTTTCTTGTGTCAATATATCTATTTTGCCAATTGGATTGATCCCCTCTACAAGACACGGAACCCCACTAATCTACCGACGGAAACGCACGAGGTGTCTAAAAATAGACCTCCATCCAATGCTATCTTGCTACCGATAGCCATCTACCCGGCCAGCTGTCTGGATCGCCGTGACCCCAACCAACAGCTACTCACTGGACCCTTATTGATCACTCGATTAAGCATGCCTCTCCTTAATGTAAATATGCCTTGTCCACTGCTGTTCTGGTTAGTGTTTATAGGCTTATTTCACTGTAGGGCCTCTAGGCCTGCTCACTATACCATATCCAACCTTTAATTTCCACCACCCACATATGCGATGACATCACCTGGTTTCAATGATGTTTCTAGAGACAATATCTCTCTCATCATCACTCAATACCTAGGTTTACCTCCACTGTATTCACATCCTACCATTCCTTTGTCTGTACATTATTCCTTTAAGCTATTTTATCGCCCCCAGAAACTTCCTTTTACTCTCTGCTCTAGAAGTCCTAGACGACCAATTCTCATAGCTTTTAGCCGTACCTTTATCCTACTCCTCCTCTGTTCCTCTGGTGATGTAGAGGTGAATCCAGCCCCTGCAGTACCTAGCTCCACTCCTATTCCCCAGGCGCTCTCTTTTGATGACTTCTGTAACCGTAATAGCCTTGGTTTCATGCATGTTAACATTAGAAGCCTCCTCCCTAAGTTTGTTTTGTTCACTGCTTTAGCTCACTCTGAGAACCCGGATATTTTAGCCGTGTCTGAATCTTGGCTTAGAAAGACCACCAAAAATTCTGACATTTTCATCCCCAACTACAAGATTTTCAGACAAGATAGAACGGCCAAAGGGGGCGGTGTTGCAATCTATTGCAAAGATTGCCTGCAGAGTTCTGTTTTACTATCCAGGTCTGTTCCCAAACAATTTGAACTTCTACTTTTAAAAATCCACCTCTCTAAAAACAAGTCTCTCACCGTTGCCGCCTGCTATAGACCACCCTCTGCCCCCAGCTGTGCTCTGGACACCATATGTGAACTGATTGCCCCCAATCTATCTTCAGAGCTCGTGCTGCTAGGCGACCTAAATTGGAACATGCTTAACACCCCAGCCATCCTACAATCTAAGCTTGATGCCCTCAATCTCACACAAATTATCAATGAACCTACCAGGTACCACCCCAATTCCGTAAACACGGGCACCCTCATAGATATCATCCTAAACAACTTGCCCTCCAAATACACCTCTGCTGTTTTCAACCAAGATCTCAGCGATCACTGCCTCATTGCCTGCATCCGTAATGGGTCAGCGGTCAAACGACCACCCCTCATCACTATCAAATGCTCCCTGAAACACTTCAGCGAGCAGGCCTTTCTGATCGACCTGGCCGATGTATCCTGGAAGGATATTGATCTCATCCCGTCAGTAGAGGATGCCTGGATATTTTTTAAAAATGCCTTCCTCACCATCTTGAATAAGCATGCCCCATTCAAGAAATTTAGAACCAGGAACAGATATAGCCCTTGGTTCTCTCCTGACCTGACTGCCCTTAACCAACAGAAAAACATCCTATGGCGTTCTGCATTAGCATCGAACAGCCCCCGTGATATGCAACTTTTCAGGGAAGCTAGAAACCAATATACACAGGCAGTTAGAAAAGCCAAGGCTAGCTTTTTCAAGCAGTAATTTGCTTCCTGCAACACAAATTCAAAAAAGTTCTGGGACACTGTAAAGTCCATGGAGAATAAGAACACCTCCTCCCAGCTTCCAACTGCACTGAAGATAGGAAACACTGTCACCACCGACAAATCCACTATAATTGAGAATTTCAATAAGCATTTTTCTACGGCTGGCCATGCTTTCCACCTGGCTGCCCCTACCCCGGTCAACAGCACTGCCCTCCCCTCTGCTACTCGCCCAAGCCTTCCCCATTTCTCTTTCTCCCAAATACAGTCAGCTGATGTTCTGAAAGAGCTGCAAAATCTGGACCCTTACAAATCAGCCGGGCTAGATAATCTGGACCCTTTCTTTCTAAAACTATCTGCTGAAATTGTTGCCACCCCTATTACTAGCCTTTTCAACCTCTCTTTCGTGTCGTCTGAGATTCCCAAAGATTGGAAAGCAGCTGCGGTTATCCCCCTCTTCAAAGGGGGGGGACACTCTTGACCCTAACAGCTACAGACCTATATCTATCCTACCCTGCCTTTCTAAGGTCTTCGAAAGCCAAGTCAACAAACAGATTACCGACCATTTCGAATGCCACCATACCTTCTCCACTATGCAATCTGGTTTCAGAGCTGGCCATGGGTGCACCTCAGCCACGCTCAAGGTCATAAACGATATCTTAACCGCCATCGATAGGAAACAATACTGTGCAGCCGTATTCATTGACCTGGCCAAGGCTTTTGACTCTGTCAATCACCACATCCTCATCGGCAGACTCGACAGCCTTGGTTTCTCTAATGATTGCCTCGCCTGGTTCACCAACTACTTCTCTGATCGAGTTCAGTGTGTCAAATCGGAGGGTCTGTTGTCCGGGCCTCTGGCAGTCTCTACGGGGATGCCACAGGGTTCAATTCTTGGACCGACTCTCTTCTCTGTATACATCAATGATGTCGCTCTTGCTGCTGGTGATTCTCTGATCCATCTCTACGCAGACGACACTATTCTGTATACTTCTGGCCCTTCTTTTGACACTGTGTTAATTAACCTCCAGACGAGCTTCAATGCCATACAACTCTCCTTCCGTGGCCTCCATTTGCTCTTAAATACAAGTAAAACTAAATGCATGCTCTTCAACCGATCGCTGCCTGCACCTGCCCGCCTGTCCAACATCAATACTCTGGACGGCTCTGACTTAGAATATGTGGACAACTACAAATACCTAGGTGTCTGGTTAGACTGTAAACTCTCCTTCCAGACTCACATCAAACATCTCCAATCCAAAGTTAAATCTAGAATTGGCTTCCTATTCCGCAACAAAGCATCCTTCACTCATGCTGCCAAACATACCCTTGTAAAACTGACCATCCTACCAATCCTCGACTTCGGTGATGTCATTTACAAAATAGCCTCCAAAACCCTACTCAATAAATTGGATGCAGTCTATCACAGTGCCATCCGTTTTGTCACCAAAGCCCCATATACTACCCACCACTGCGACCTGTACACTCTCGTTGGCTGGCCCTCGCTTCATACTCGTCGTCAAACCCACTGGCTCCAGGTCATCTACAAGACCCTGCTAGGTAAAGTCCCAGCTTATCTCCGCTCGCTGGTCACCATAGCAGCACCTACCTGTAGCACGCGCTCCAGCAGGTATATCTCTCTGGTCACCCCCAAAACCAATTCTTCCTTTGGCCGCCTCTCCTTCCAGTTCTCTGCTGCCAAGGACTGGAACGAACTACAAAAATCTCTGAAACTGGAAACACTTATCTCCCTCACTAGCTTTAAGCACCAGCTGTCAGAGCAGCTCATAGATTACTGCACCTGTACATAGCCCATCTATAATTTAGCCCAAACAATCTACCTCTTTACCTACTGTATTTATTTATTTATTTATTTTGCTCCTTTGCACCCCATTATTTCTATCTCTACTTTTTTCTATCTCTACTATCTCTACTTTTTTTACTTTTTTTTACTTGCTATATTGTATTTACTTCGTCACCATGGCCTTTTTATATTTTTATTTATTTATATATATATTTTGTTTGCCTTCACCTCCCTTATCTCCCCTCACTTGCTCATATTGTATATAGACTTATTTTTCACTGTTGTCACGATCGTGTGGTGGATTGACGGACCAAAATGCAGCTCTTGGAAAATATGCCATCTTCTTTTATTAAACACGAACGAAGATGAACACGACACAAAAACACTTTACAAACTAACAAAATAACAAAACGACCGTGAAGCTACAAACGTTGTGCATAGACAGACAGGCTACAAACGTTCTGACATAGACAATTACCCACAATTAATGAGAGCCTATGGCTACCCTAAATAAGGCTCCCAATCAGAGACAACCGACATCAGCTGTCTCTAATTGGGAACTCATTCAGGCAACCATAGACTCTTCTAGAACACTCACCAACATAGACAACGCTAGACATCTACACTAAACACAAAACCATATTTTACACCCCATAACCCCTTTACCAAATCAACATCCAAAACCAACAAAACATAAACATTACCCATGTCACACCCTGACCTAACTAAAATAATCAAGAAAACAAAGAATAATAAGGCCAGGGCGTGACATAACCCCCCCCTTGAGGCGCGAACTCCGGGCGCACCATACACAGTCTAGGGGAGGGTCTGGGTGGGCTCCCCTCCACGGTGGCGGCTCCGGCTCTGGTCGTAGTCCCCACGTCACCACAGTACCTAACCACCTCCTAGGCCTCCTCCAAACGACCCCCCTCCACATTAACCCCCTTGCATTCAGGGGCAGTTCCAGACTAAGGGGCAGTACCAGGGTAAGAGGCAGTACCAGGGTCAGGGGCAGTACCAGGGTCAGGGGCAGTACTAGGGTCAGGGACAGTACCAGGGTAAGGGGCAGCACCAGGGTAAGGGGCAGCACCAGGGGAAGGGGCAGCTCCAGGGTAAGGGGCAGCTCCAGGGTAAGGGGCAGCTCCGGACTGAGGAATGGCAGCTCCGGACTGAGGGACTGCAGCTCCGGACTGAGGGACTGCAGCTCCGGACTGAGGGACAGCCCATGGCTGGCTGACAGATCTGGCTGCTCATGGCTGGCTAACTGATCTGGCTGCTCATGGCTGGCTGACGGATCTGGCTGCTCATGGCTAGCTGACGGATCTGGCTGCTCATGGCTAGCTGACGGATCTGGCTGCTCATGGCTAGCTGACGGATCTGGCTGCTCATGGCTAGCTGACGGATCTGGCTGCTCATGGCTAGCTGACGGATCTGGCTGCTCATGGCTAGCTGACGGATCTGGCTGCTCATGGCTAGCTGACGGATCTGGCTGCTCATGGCTAGCTGACGGATCTGGCTGCTCATGGCTAGCTGACGGATCTGGCTGCTCATGGCTAGCTGACGGATCTGGCTGCTCATGGCTAGCTGACGGATCTGGCTGCTCATGGCTAGCTGACGGATCTGGCTGCTCATGGCTAGCTGACGGATCTGGCTGCTCATGGCTAGCTGACGGATCTGGCTGCTCATGGCTGGCTGACTGATCTGGCTGCTCCTGTCTGGTTGGCGGCTCTGGCAGATCCTGTCTGGTTGGCGGCTCTGGCAGATCCTGTCTGGTTGGCGGCTCTGGCAGATCCTGTCTGACGGACGGCTCTAGCGGCTCCTGTCTGGCTGGCGGCTCTAGCGGCTCCTGTCTGGCGGACGGCTCAGTGGGCTCATGGCAGACGGGCGGCTTTGCAGGCTCATGGCAGACGGGCGGCTTTGCAGGCTCATTGCAGACGGATGGCTCAGATGGCGCTGGGGAGACGGATGGCTCAGATGGCGCTGGGGAGACGGATGGCTCAGATGGCGCTGGGGAGACGAGCAGTTCAGTCAATGCTGTGCAGACGGCAGACTCCTGCCGGCTGAGGCGCACTGTAGGCCTGGTGCGTGGTGCCGGGACTGGTGGCACCGGGCTGGGGACACGCATCTCAGGGCTAGTGCGGGGAGCAGCAACAGGACGCACAGGACTCTGGGGACACACAGGAGGCTTGGTGCGTGGTTTAGACACTGGTGGTAAAGGGCTGGAGACACGCACCATATAGCTAGTGCGTGGAGGAGGCACTGGTGGTACTGGGTTGGGGCGGGGAGGTGGCGCCGGAAATACCGGACCGTGCAGGCGTACTGGCTCCCTTGAACGCCGAGCCTGCCCAACCTTACCTGGTTCTATGCTCCCCGTCGCCTGACCAGTGCGGGGAGGTGGAATAACCCGCACCGGCCTATGTAGGCGAACCGGGGACACCATGCGTAAGGCTGGTGCCATGTACGCCGGCCCGAGGAGACGCACTGGTGACCAGATGCGTTGGGCCGGCTTCATGACATATGGCTCAACGCTCAGTCTAGCCCGGCCGATACGTGGAGCTGCAATGTACCGAACCGGGCTATGCACGCGTACAGGAGACACCGTGCGCTCTACTGCGTAACACGGTGTCTGCCCGTACTCCCGCTCTCCACGGTAAGTACAGGGAGTAGGCGCAGGTTTCCTACCTGACTTCGCCACACTCCCTTTAAGGCCCCCCCCAAGAAATTTTTGGGTTGTACTCACGGGTCTCCAGCCTTGTCTCCGTGCTGCCTCCTCATATCGCCTCCTCTCGGCTTTCGCTGCCTCCAGCTCTTCACGAGGGAGGCGATATTCTCCAGGTTGATCCCACGGCCCCTTACCATCCAGTATCTCCTCCCATGTCCAGAAATCCTTTGGTGGTAGGTCCTGTTGCCGCCTTCCATGCCGCTTGGTCCTATGGTGGGTAATTCTGTCACGATCGTGTGGTGGATTGACGGACCAAAATGCAGCTCTTGGAAAATATGCCATCTTCTTTTATTAAACACGAACGAAGATGAACACGACACAAAAACACTTTACAAACTAACAAAATAACAAAACGACCGTGAAGCTACAAACGTTGTGCATAGACAGACAGGCTACAAACGTTCTGACATAGACAATTACCCACAATTAATGAGAGCCTATGGCTACCCTAAATAAGGCTCCCAATCAGAGACAACCGACATCAGCTGTCTCTAATTGGGAACTCATTCAGGCAACCATAGACTCTTCTAGAACACTCACCAACATAGACAACGCTAGACATCTACACTAAACACAAAACCATATTTTACACCCCATAACCCCTTTACCAAATCAACATCCAAAACCAACAAAACATAAACATTACCCATGTCACACCCTGACCTAACTAAAATAATCAAGAAAACAAAGAATAATAAGGCCAGGGCGTGACAACTGTATTATTGACTGTATGTTTGTTTTACTCCATGTGTAACTATGTGTTGTTGTATGTGTCGAACTGCTTTGCTTTATCTTGGCCAGGTCGCAATTGTAAATGAGAATGTGTTCTCAATTTGCCTACCTGGTGAAATAAAGGTGAAATGAATAAATGTTCCTTGACCAGCCTCTGAAAGTCACTTCATGATGACAGAAGTGAGTGAATAGGGTCAGTTGCTCTGAGTGTAATATGACATGGAAAAGGGCTCCACCTGGTTAATGCGCTGAGTTAAATGTATTTTTTACAAACGGCTCGTTAATAACCTGCAGATTGTATTTGAGGGTGTAGCTACAAACTTGGTATTGATTAGGTTGATGTCAGTCATCAGCCTTGCGAGCGAAGGAAAACAGCAATCAATTGATTAATCACAGAAACAGACGTGTTTCTGCTGCTAATACTGGCCTAATATCCTGTCTCTACATTTATGTAGAAAATACTGAAGTGTACATATTGTATTTTATCAGACTGTAGATCTTCCATAATTGGAAAGCGGTCTGTGACAAGAACAACAAATATTAGACAATATTTTCTGGGTGCTTTAGACATTCTTTTGTTAAATTAGGATTTTTTTTAAATTTAATGTGTTGGAATCACCAGGATGTCAGGCCATGCAGAATCACAGGATGTCAGGCCATGCAGAATCATAGGACGGTAGCACCATGCAGAATCACAGGATGTCAGGCCATGCAGAATCACAGGATGACAGGCCATGCAGAATCACAGGATGACAGGCCATGCAGTGTCACAGGATGACAGGATGACAGGATGACAGGATGACAGGATGACAGGGTGACAGGGTGACAGGATGACAGGGTGACAGGATGACAGGATGACAGGGTGACAGGATGACAGGGTGACAGGGTGACAGGGTGACAGGATGACAGGATGACAGGATGACAGGGTGACAGGATGACAGGATGACAGGATGACAGGGTGACAGGGTGAAATGATGACATGGTAACAGGATGACAGGGTGACAGGGTGACAGGGTGACAGGATGACAGGGTGACAGGGTGACAGGGTGACAGAATGACAGGCCAAGCAGAATCACAGGGTGACAGAATGACAGGGTGACAGGATGACAGGGTGACAGGATGACAGGGTGACAGGGTGACAGGATGACAGGATGACAGGGTGACAGGGTGACGGGATGACAGGGTGACAGGGTGACAGGGTGACGGGATGACAGGATGACAGGGTGACAGGGTGACAGGGTGACGGGATGACAGGGTGACAGGGTGACATGGTGACATGGTGACAGGATGACAGGGTGACAGGGTGACAGGGTGACAGAGAGACAGGATGACAGGGTGACAGGGTGACAGGATGACAGGGTGACAGGGTGACAGGATGACAGGGTGACAGGATGACAGGGTGACAGGCCATGCAGTATAAAAGGGTGACAGGGTGACAGGGTGACAGGATGACAGGGTGACAGGGTGACAGGGTGACAGGGTGACAGGATGACAGGATGACAGGGTGACAGGGTGACAGCGTGACAGGGTGACAGGATGACAGGGTGACAGGATGACAGGATGACAGGATGACAGGGTGACAGGGTGACAGGGTGACAGGATGACAGGGTGACAGGGTGACAGGATGACAGGATGACAGGATGACAGGGTGACAGGGTGACAGGATGACAGGGTGACAGGGTGACAGGGTGACAGGGTGACAGGGTGACAGGATGACAGGGTGACATGGTGACATGGTGACAGGGTGACAGGCCATGCAGTATAACAGAGTGACAGGGTGACAGGATGACAGGGTGACGGGATGACAGGGTGACAGGATGACAGGGTGAAATGATGACATG